>NC_040034.1:5037614-5044908 GCF_000972845.2 Larimichthys crocea | reverse complement strand
TTACCAGCGGGTGTACAGTGTGTGTTACATGTGTGTGTTACAGGGTAGTTACAGTGTGTATAGTGGTTGTGGTAGTTGACAAAAAAAGGTGTTTCCCGTGTGTGTTACCGTGTGTGGTGTTTACCGTAGTGGTTCCTGTGTGTTACCGTGTGTTGTGTTCGTGTGTGGGTTTCCCCAGCGGTTCCCGCCGTGTGGGTCCCGTGTGTGGTGTGTTCCAGTGGTTCCCGTGTGATAGTTTCCCCGCGTGTTCCCGATGTGTGTTCCCGTGTGTGTGGGTGTCCGTGTGTTCCCGTGTGGGTTCCCGCGTGTTTCCCCGTGTGGTTCCAGTGTGTGTGTGTTCAGTGTGTTACCGTGTGTGTTCCACGTGGCCTTTGTTCCGTGTTGTGTGTTTACGTGTGTGTTGGTCCCGTGTGCTTGTGTTCCCGGTGTGTGTGTGTTCCGTGGTGTGTTTCCACGTGGTGTGTTTAGTGTGGGTTTCCCGGTGTGTGTGGTTTTTCCCGGTGTGCGTTAGTGTGTGTTACACAAAACAAAAACAAACAAACAACAGCGGGTTACAGTGTGCACGTTACATGTGGTGTGTTGTGTTGTTACAGTGTGCTTGTTACAGGTGTGTGGTACTAGCGTGTTACAAAGTGTAGGTTACAGTGTGTACGTATGATGTTTTACAGTGTCGTATGGTACACAAAGTGACAGTGTGCGTAAGTGTTGGGTCATGTGTATGTTCAAAACCGCTGTTCGTGTGTGTTAGCAGTGTGCGCGGTAGTGTGACAGTGTGTGGTGTGTTATCAGTGTGTGACGGTGTGTGGGAGCAGGTACAGTGTGGCGTGTGTTACGTGTGCGTACAGTGTGTGACAGTGGGCTTGTTGAACAGTGTTGTAGTGTGTTGTTACGTGGCTGTGTTACAGTGTGTGTTAGTGTGTTTACGGTGGTGTGTTACAAGTGTGGTGTGTGTGTTACAAGTGTGTGTGGTGGAAGTGTGTAGTTGTGTTTACGTGTGTGTACGTGGGTTAGTTGTACAGTGTGTGTGTTGTTACAGTGTGTTACAAGTGTGTGGTGTGTTACAAGTGTGTTTCATGGTGTGATGTTACAAAAGTGTGTTACAGTGTGCGTGTGTTACAGTGTGGTGAGTGTGTGTGTGTTACAGTGTGCCGTGTGTTAGTGGTGGGTGTAGATGTCGTATGTCAGTGTGTGAGTGCGTCGTGGTGTACGTGTGGTGTACCACAGGTGGTTACCAGTGGATGTTGTAGTGTAGCATCGTGTACAGTAGGGTGATGTCGCAGTGTTACATGTGCGTGTGGTTTACAGTGTGGTTCTGGTGTTACAGTGTGTGTGTTACAGTGTGTGCGTGTAGCTACAGTGTGTGTGTGTTTCCAGTGGTGTTTAACAGTGTGCTGTTACAGTGTGGTGTGTTACAGCGTGTACATTGTGTGTTACGTGGTGCTTAGTGTGTGGTGTGCGCTGTTACAACAGTGGTGTTAAAGTGTGTTGTTACAGTGTGGGATGCACAGGGTGTTTACAGTGTGGTGTTACAGTGTGTGTTACAACAGCTGTTACAGTGTGTGTTACAGTGTGTTATGGTAAGTGTTGTACGATGTGTACAGTGTGTGTTAAGTGTTACAGTGGGACAGTCGGCATGTTACAGTGCCGTGTGTTACACAGTTGGCGTGTTACAGTGTGGTGGTGTTACAGTGTGCGATTGTGTGCGTGTGGTACAGTGTGCGTTAAGTGTGTGGTTACGTGTGCTACAAGGTTGCTTACAGTGTGGACGTTTTACAGTGTGCGTGCTGTTACAGTGGTGGTCGTGGTGGTTTAAGTGTTCGTAGAGTAGCGTTGAGTACATGGAGTGTAGTGTGTTTACGTGGGCGTGTGTTACAGGGTGAGGTACAAAATGTGCGGTGGTTACAGTGTGGGATTACAGTGTTGTGTTACAGTGTGTGTTACCAGTGGTGTATCAGTGTGGTGTTACAGTGTGTGTTACAGTGTGTGTTTTACAGTGTGCTGTGTACAGTGTGCAGTGTGCTGTACATGAGTTCAGTGTGAGTGTTAGGCAGTGTGATTGTTACAGTGTGTGCCCATGTGGTGGTTGACAGTGTGGTGGTTACCAGTTGCGTGTGCTACAGTGTGATGTGTTGTTGGGTTACAACAGTGTGCGTGTGTGTTAAGTGTGTCACAGTGTGTGTGTGTGTTCGACGTGTGTGGTCATGTGTTCGTGGGTGTGTATATACTCTGATATCTACTCTATACTCTATACTACTCTATATATATCATATCTACTCTATCATCATCTTCTCTATACTACTCTTTAATCGATATTACTAACACACACTGTAACACACGCACACTGTAACACACTGTAACACACACACTGTAACACACTGTAACACACACACACTGTAACACACTGTAACACACACACACTGTAACACACTGTAACACACACACACTGTAACACACGCACACTGTAACACACTGTAACACACACACACTGTAACACACACACACTGTAACACACACACACTAACACACACTGTAACACACACTGTAACGCACACTGTAACACACGCACACTGTAACACATACACACTGTAACACACACTGTAACACGCGCACACTGTAACACACACTGTAACACGCTGTAACACACACTAACACACACTGTAACACACACACACTGTAACGTGCACACTGTAACACGCTGTAACACACACTAACGCACACTGTAACACACACACACTGTAACACACACTAACACACACTGTAACACACACTAACACACACACACTGTAACACAAGCACACTGTAACAAACACACTAACACACACACACTGTAACACAAGCACACTGTAACACACACTGTAACACACTGTAACACACACACACTGTAACACACACTGTAACACACTGTAACACACACTGTAACACGCTGTAACACACACTGTAACACACTGTAACACACACACACTGTAACACACACTGTAACACGCTGTAACACACACTAACACACACACACTGTAACACACACTGTAACACACAGTAACACACTGTAACACACACACACTGTAACACACACTGTAACACGCTGTAACACACACTAACACACACACTGTAACACACACTGTAACACACTGTAACACACACACTGTAACACACACTGTAACACGCTGTAACACACACTAACACACACACACTGTAACACACACACACACTGTAACACGCATACACTGTAACACACTGTCACACACACACTGTAACACACTGTAACACACTGTAACACACATACACTGTAACACACACACACTGTACACACACTAACACTAAATGTTGTGTGTGTTAATTAACATTCAGCTCTGCCTCGTTATAATTAGCATAATGCAGTTGTGTATCATTGTCAGGCTCTGATTGGCTGAGCTGATCCTCGTTAGTCGCCTGACTGACAGATAATGAATCATCATTAAACATCAATAATATTTATCCTGCAGCTGCATGAATGAAACACCTTGAAGAGACGAGCTGCAGACAGGTGAGTGAGTTCAACTGGTTAGAGTGTGTGTGTGTGTGTGTGTGTGTGTGTGTGTCTAATGAAAGCCTCACACATTTATTCATAAATATCATTTTGCAGCAGTCGATGTTCAGATCATTGGTAAATTCAAACTTCTGATAAATTATTTAAATAATATTTGTTACAGCTACACAGAAAAATAATTTAAAAAATGAAATCAGAGAAATCAGTTTGTTTTTTTTCTGCTTTAATTTGAAGTCATTATTATCATTATTATTATTAGTAGTATTAATTAATGGTGGTTGTTGTTATTACAGCAGTAAAATAATCATTATAATTAATCACAGTGTTAATGTCATTTAAATGTTTTTTATCCCTTTGAGAAGAACTATTTTGAATTATTTATTTATCCTGAGCTCAAAATATCTTGGAAATATTCAACACAGCCACAGCAACTTTGAATCCAACAGATTTACAGATTTATTGATTTATAGATTTACAGATTTATACTTGATTGATCTTGAGGTGAATTCATTCAGTCTCACAGTGAACAAAGTGAATCAAACATCTGCAGCCTGTTTATTTGTAGTTTATATTTTTAATTGTAGTTCTATAAAAAATACTTTTATTGTATTTTATTTGTAAAAATCTTCACATGTTAAATTTAAATTCAGATTCATCTTCTTGGTTAAATTTAATGTTTTAATGTTAATGCTGCTGCTGGATGCTGAATTTTATATGAATATATCCATAAATCAAAATAGTTCTTCCAGCGGAACCAGCAGTAATAATAATAAATAAACACAGATTGTAAACTAATTTAAAATGAATCTTTTTATTATTTTTCTGTATGTGAGATTAGACCCATAAATAATTAAAATGAACGTTCGTTTGTCGTCATGTGCGCTTCTTCAAACCCTCATGATGCTTCACCTGTCCCCTGTCCCCTGTCCCGTGCTCACCTGTGTTTCGGACAGACTCAGGCTGTTGGCCAGCTGCTTGCGCTCGGCTCCCACCACGTAGTGGTTCTTCTCGAAGGCTCGCTCCAGGCGCAGCAGCTGCGACGGGGAGAAGGCCGTCCGGATGCGCTTCGGCTTCCTGGCGAAAGGACCGTGGAGGAGCAGGCTGTCCTGGGACACGTCGTTACCTGGAGACAGGGCGGACAGGTGAGGACAGGTGACGGCGTCATGCAGCCGTGCTGACGTGAAGTAAGAGCGCAGGTGTTTTAATGACGCTAATGAAGGCTGCGTTCCGTTTCTCTTCCAGATATCAACATGGCAACAACTATTATTATTATTATTGTTATTATTATTATTATTGTTATTGTTGTGTTAATGAACGTTAAATAAATTGATCAGTGGGTAGGAACAGTGACAAATGCAAGTATTAAACTGCTCTAACGTTAGTAGTCAGTATGAGGAACCAGGATGTATACAGTAGTACTATAGAAACAGACAGTATTATATATTATGAAACGACTAGTATACATTTTAGAAACAGACAGTGCTTAATATATAAACACGTTTATATATAAACCCCCCCGACAGTAGTGATACACAGCGCCTTAATAAAGTGGTTGTGTTTGGTATTTAATATCATATAAGTCGCCGAGGTTAGCAATAGCAAGCATCTGCGGTTGGGATCACGGCACGCAGGTAACGGCCGCAAATGAATAATACAACAATCACAAGACTAATTGAAAAAAAAACCAATTAACGAGTTCTTTAATTATAGTAAAGCGTGGAGGTCTTCTGGTGTTAAAGTAATTTAAATATAATTAACGAATAACTATACAAACTTTGTACAACATTAAAACATCCCGTGAATGAATCAGACTGCATTTAAAATTCACCTCAAGAGCTAATATACATTAGTATTATGTATTTATTTACTTATATTATTATTATTATTATCGGCTTAGTTCGTTAGTGTTTATCTTTTTATCATTTCTGCAGTGGGTTCTGGTTATTAAACGACTACATTATTAAACTGATTTGTCTGTTTCTTACGTTTAAATTTAAACGTAGTAAAATAAATTCAACATGTTTATCTATTGTTGACTTACGTTAATCAAAGCAAAAGATCCCGAGATCAAATATCATAGTTTGCGTCTAAAGTAGTAATTTAATCATATCAATTACAATCTGCTGTTAGTGTGCTGATGGTTCGTCTGTGCCAGCGTTTCGCAGAGGTTTTGCTGCCACCTGCGCCAGGTCGCGTTATCCGTTTATCTATCTTCTGTCCGGTTACATGCGTCTGGACCTGCGTCTAGGACCTGAATCGTGGACTGATCTCTGTAGACCTGACTGGCCTGTCATCGCGCCTGGTTTCAGTTCGTGCGCGCGCTTACTCGCCTGAAGAATCTTGTCAGAGTCAGTCGCTTCCTCATTAAGCTTAATAATAATAATAATAATAACAACACTGATTTATTGTGGATGATGCAAACTCCTCTGCAGGCACACGAACCTGTTTTAAACATTAATAACTGCAGAATAACGTGTGTGTGTGTGTGTGTGTGTGTGTGTGTGTGTGTGTGTGTGTGTGTGTGTGTGTCACCTTGGAATCTGTGTCCAAAGAACCGGTTCCGCAGCACCCAGGGGTAAAAGTTGAGCGGGTCTCGGTGCTGCGTCCCGAAGAAGTGCGGGTGCTGTAGGTGGGAGCCCCCGAGCTGGTGCGGAGCCACGGTGAGGGAGGGGTGGCTCACCGTGTCCGGGAACACCAGGTCCGGGGTCTGATAGAGGGACCGGGTCGGCGGGGCCTGGTAGCTGTTCATTAAGGCGTCTGTGGTCGGGTTGGAGTAACTTAGCGCCGTCGGGCGGATCGGCTCCTCGCTCAGCGGGTTCTCTTTGGCCACCAGAGACTCTATCGTGAAGCAGCGCTTCCCTGCAGAGGAGAACATCATCTCTGAGGGAGAGGAGGCGGCAGGAGGACAGGGAGCAGCTCTTCTCTCCTTCTCTGGAAAACAAACCTCCTCCTCTAGAGGAGCGCCATGGCCGAAGATGGAGAGCTGCTGGTTTGGAGATGCTGCTGCTGCTCAGCACTGCTGCAGGCTGCGCTGATCCATGGAGTCCAGAAGGTTTGTGTGCGCTCGGAAGGTTTGTGTGCGCTCAGAAGGTTTGTGTGCGCTCAGAAGGTTTGTGTGCGCTCAGGAGGTTTCTGTGCGCTCAGAAGGTTTGTGTGCGCTCAGAAGGTTTGTGTGCGCTCAGGTTTGTGTGCGCTCAGAAGGTTTGTGTGCGCTCAGAAGGTTTCTCTGCGCTCAGAAGGTTTCTCTGCGCTCAGAAGGTTTGTGTGCGCTCAGAAGGTTTGTGTGCGCTCAGAAGGTTTCTGTGCGCTCAGAAGGTTTGTGTGCGCCAAACCAAAGCGCCTCCAACCTTCAATGTGCTCTGACGCTGCGCAAGGAGAGCGCTGATTGGACCAGAGCGAGCTGCCAATAGGTCTCCAAGTACCTGGATCACACACGAGGCCGGCAGCTTAGTTACAGAGGCACGCTGTGTGTGTGTGTGTGTGTGTGTGTGTGTGTGTGTGTGTGTTTCCTTTTCAGACTTCTTAATGTCTGAACGGAAACAATCCGCCTCGGGGTGAGAAACTTGTTTCATCCAGGAACTCTCCACAAGAAAACATGGAAGTGTGTGTGTGTGTGTGTGTGTGTGTGTGTGTGTGTGTGTCTTATGTGCACGAGTGGGAATTTCACTCTTTGTCACAGTGATTCGTGTTTTTAGGATGCGGCGACGCACGAACCGCGAAACCTTCAGATACAGCTGGAGTTTGTCTATACATTTATATTTATTATATTAT
>NC_040034.1:4999914-5037604 GCF_000972845.2 Larimichthys crocea | reverse complement strand
CCGCAAATGAAAAACACAACAACAAGAACTAATTTAAAAAAAACCAATAAAGAGCTTTAATTAATGAACGCGGAGGGATTCTGGGTGTTCACGTAATTAAAATATAATTAAACAGAAAAAACAACTTTACAACATTTAAAAACATTCCAGTGAATGAATCAGACTGATTTAATTCACCTCAAAGAGCATATATACATTTAGTATTCTATTATTATTTATTATATTATTATTATATATTATTGTTATTATTATTTTATTATATTATCATTTTGCAGTGGTTCTGGTTAATTAACGCACACTTATTTAAACTGATTTGTTCTGTTTATTACGTTCATCATTTAAACGTAATAATAAAAATCAAACATGTTTTTATTTTACTTTAAGTACAAACAAAAATCACTGAGATCAAAAATTAATCAAGTTTGTGTCTAAAGATAATTTAACAGATCAATAAATCTGCTGTTATGTTGTGTGATGGTTCGTGCAGCGTTGCGCAGAGTTTTGCTGACCCCTGCGCAGGTCTCGTCCGTTTTCTTCTTCTGTCCTGTTACCTGTCTGGACCTGGTCTGGACCTATCTGGACCTGATCTGGACCTGACCTGCTGCCACGCGCCGTGTGTTCAGTCTGTGCGCGCGCTTCACTCGCTGAAGAATCTTGTCAGAGTCAGTTTCCTCATGTAATATAATAATATAATAAATAATAATCATAATAATAATAAAATAAATATAATAAACACTGATTTATTGTGGATGATGCAAACTCCTCTTGCATCACACGAACCTGTTTTAAACATTAATAACTGCAGAATAACGTGTGTTTGTGTGTGTGTGTGTGTGTGTCACCTTGGAATCTGTGTCCAAAGAACGGTTCCGGCCAGCACCCAGGGTAAAAGTTGAGCGGGTCTCGGTGCCTGCGTCCCGAAGAAGTGCGGTGCTGTAGGTGGGAGCCCCCGAGCTGGTGCGGAGCACCACGGTGAGGGAGGGGTGGCTCACCGTGTCCGGGAACACCAGGTCCGGGGTCTGTTACAGGGACCGGGTCGGCGGGGCCTGGTACGCTGTTCATTAAGGCGTCTGTGGTCGGGTTGGAGTAAACTTAGCGCCGTCGGCGGCTCGGCTCCTCGCTCAGCGGGTTCTCTTGGCCACCAGAGACTCTATCGTGAAGCAGCGCTTCCCTGCCGAGGAGAACATCATCTCTGCGGGAGAGGGAGGCGGCAGGAGGACAGGAGCAGCTCTGGAAAACAAAACCTCCTCCTCTAGAGGAGCGGAATGGCCGAAGATGGGAGCGTGTGGTTTGGAGATGCTGTGCTTGCTCAGCCACTGCTGCAGGCTGCGCTGATCCATGGAGTCCAGAGTTTCTGTGCGCTCAGAAGGTTTGTGTGCGCTCAGAAGGTTGTGTGCGCTCAAGAGGTTTGTGTGCGCTCAGAGAAGGTTTCTGTGCGCCAAACCAAAGCGCCTCCAACCTTCAATGTGCTCTGACGCTGCTCAAGGAGAGCGCTGATTGGACCAGAGCGAGTGCCAATAGGTCTCCAGTACCTGGATCAAACACGAGGCCGGCCCGCTTAGTTACAGAGGCACGCTGTGTGTGTGTGTGTGTGTGTGTGTGTGTGTGTGGTGTGTGTTGTGTGTGTGTGTGGTCCTTTTCAGACTTCTAATGTCTGAACGGAAACCAATCGCCTCGGGGGGTGAGAAACTTGTTTCATCCAGGAACTCTCACCAGAAACCATGGAAGTGTTTTGTGTGTGTGTGTGTGTGTGTGTGTGTGTGTTTCTTATGTGCCGAGTGGGAATTTCACTCTTTGTCACAGTGAATTCTGTTTTTAGGATGCGGCGACGCACGAGCGGCGAAACCTTCAGGATACAGCTGGAGTTTGTCTATAGATTTTATTTATTATTATTTATATTATATTATATATGTCACTGATGATTGTGTAAAACGAAATTTAATCATCATCTGAGTCCACATTCTGTTTTTCTTTTTTTAGAGAATCTTTATTAAAAAGTGTCTTTATCTTCTTTGACAGTTTTTTATCTATTTAAATAATAATGAATTCTCTTTTTTAATGTTAGATAATATTAAATATTTCACTGCTCAGTGTTTCTTGTGTTTGGACGTGTTGAACTTGAAAATACTGAACTCTAATAACTGATCTGAATTCTCGTTTTATTTTTCATTAGAATAATTCTCTTGTAGTTTTTCGTCCCGGTGTAAATGAGTCCTGCAGTCCGTCCTCCGTGTCCTCTGTGAGGAGCTTCCGCTCGGCACTAACCAGGTTAATAATTGTTGTGTTAATGCTCCGAGGCTGCATTAGAAAATCATTAGCGATGGAGATGATGAGGTAGAACAAGCTGTTGATGAGGCGTTTAGAGCTAAAGGCTCCTAAAGACTCTGCAGGATCTGGTTTTCTCCGGGACCGTGTGGACTGATGCGGTCTGCATGTCCCGGGCTGCTCGGTGAACCGTGCGCTCTGCCCGGGAATGTTTCCTGTGACTCATGAACTGTGAATCATCTCTCATGTTTCTTTATGAGGACACAGACCTGCATGTTGTGTTCAAGACTCTGCAGACTGTGAGGCGGAATCACGTGCTGGATCCGAGCCGTGCGCGCTTGTTTTGGAGCCGGCTCGGTTTAATGATGAAGCCGTGCGCGGCCTTTACGCACTGACCCTGCGCGCTGCTGGTTAATAGATGTCCAAAGCGCAGTGAGCTGCCCCCGAGCTGTTCCCGAGTCTGACCCGAGCCGAACAGTGGAAACATCTGCAGCAGGTCCAGAAACAGGTCCAGTCTGTCCAGAAACAGGTCCGGAAACAGGTCCAGTCTGTCAGTGAACACTTTATGGAAGAAATGAAAATATTATTATATATTAACATTTGAACCTGATAAATACAGAAACCTTTCTAATGTTACTGACAAATGATATTAAATCTGAGTTTTACTGTAAGTCTAATATAAAATAAAATAAAACTGTATTCTGTATAATTCTGTATGAAATAAAGTTTCACATAAACTGTAATAATAAAAACTGTCAGCTGTGAAAACAATCCGCAGATATTTAGAATGAATTAAAATAAGTAACTCCAGTAAATTCTGCGCCACGATGTTTCACTGTGTGCACGTCACTTTAACTACTGATATTTGTAATACTGCAGTACTTTATACTGAAAACAGATTTTACTCTGGTTGACAGAATTTTACCGTAATAAATAAAATAAGTGACAGTGACAGGAAGTCAGCACTGTTTGTGTTTTATTCCAGATTTTAAATGTCTGTAGATTTCCGTGACGGTGAAATACGCTGTTAGATATTATATTATATAATATTACAGTGTTACTGTTAATTAAGTCTCAATATATGCACATGTGTTTACACAGAATAAACTTTATTCTGTGTAAATTCCTTTAAAACGCCATGTTTTACATATTTTCATATTTTCACCGTAAATGAACTCAGACACTCAGAGCTGCTGCTTCTGTGTCTGCGTCCTTCAGATCCTCCACACTGAGACACGGAGACACTGAGACACGGAGACACGGAGACACGGAGACACGGAGCTGCTGCTTCTGTGACGTGTTTAATATTTAAATGAAGTTCATTTACTCAAAGCTTTAGTTTTTCTTTTCTTCCTCACAGAGCTGCTGAACACAGTTTATAATAAATCTCATTTCACAGATTCACGTCATAAATCACGTGAACATGTTTTATATTCTATAAATGTGTCCGTTATTATTTTAAAGTCCATCAGTCTTTATTATTCCACGGAGACAGTCCGAGCTGCTGCTGCTTCTCATGACTTTATGTTTTTAATAAAATGTCACTAATGACTCGAGTTAACAGAGAAGAAGTTTCATCTTCAGCCACACAGCTGTGACAGCTCATTTAAATGAAGTTAATTAACAATTAATTTAAATTAAAGACATTTAAATAATCCTTAAGAATACACGTGCTGCCCCCTGCTGGCAGTGAGTGACTCTGTAAAGTCTGAAATAATATTCAGATCGTTACATTATGAAAACACGTGACAGTCCTTCACAGGAGAGTCTCCAGATATATTAGAATGAATTCATTTAACTGTCACACGTCTGTCACTTTACTGACTGTCATATTTGTAATAATATTATATATATATATATAGAGATATATATATATATATATATATATATTAATAATATCTGGAGTACTATAAAACACTGTTTTTAATAAACACGGTAAAACTTTTAAAGTTACAGTAAAATGACGTCAGTTTAAAGTTGGTGTTTTATTCCAGATTTTAAATATTACAGCGTGTTACTGTGTCATCACTGTGTTCTGTATGAATGTTCATGAAGTCTTGTGTTGTATTTTCCTTCATGCTGTCTCATGTCGCTGCTCTTCACCTTTGGACTGTTGGTTAACACTCTGACTGCATGGATCACTCCTCTGACTGCATGGATCACTCTGACTGCATGGATCACTCCTGACTGCATGGATCACTCTGACTGCAGGGATCACTCTGACTGCATGGATCACTCCTGACTGCATGGATCACTCCTGGGTGCATGGATCACTCCTGACTGCATGGATCACTCCTGACTGCATGGATCACTCTGACTGCATGGATCACTCCTGACTGCACGGATCACTCCTGACTGCACGGATCACTCCTGAGTGCATGGATCACTCTTGGGTGTGGATGGGTGGATGTTGTTGTTTGTTTTTAGGCCAATGCTGCCCCCTGGTGGTTGGAGCGAGGAGCAGCAAGTCCAGAGATCAGCTGGAGCTTCGACCTCAGCACCTGCAGGTCAGTTCCTCCTGCAGAGACACATGAGACACATGAGACACATGAGACACATGAGACACATGAGACAATGACCCAGATCCAAACCGTCCATACAACATGTATCACATCATCATATCTGAGCCGACCTGTCCAGTCAGATTTCTACAGGATGAAAAAGTTTAAAAAATGAAACAAACTCCAAATTTAGATTTTTCAGTTTTAAAGTTAATTAAATAAATTTACATTTAAAGGTACAGTGTGTGAGAGTTAGCGCCATCTAGTGGTGACGCTGCAGACTGCAACCCTGTAGAAACTACGGTGGCCTGAAGAGGTCATCCTTAGACCACATGAGTCACCTGCTGAGGTTCCTTTAGATATTTATTCTGTTTTAAAATGTTTGGTTTGATATTCTGTAAATGTTCCTGTCTGTCCGAGGACCATGAAGATTTTATATTATTTATTAAGTTATGAAGAAATGAAGCATCATAAATCTGTTAGAATCCATTTTTAAACTTCTGACCGTTCAGTTTCATTTTTAAATTAAAATATATTTGAGTTTTTTAAAAGTCAGACTGTCCCTGAACAGGAAGTCACAGCCAACCCTCCACAATAAAATAATAAATTAATAACACAAATCATCCAAATTCATTTTAACTGATTGAAAAAAATTCTGAATTATTCACCTCCTTCTTCACCTCCCTGTCTCCCCTCTTCACCTCCCTGTCCCCCCTCTTCACCTCCCTCTTCACCTCCAGGTCTCTCCTCTTCACCTCCCTCTTCACCTCCCTGTCTCCCCTCTTCACCTCCCTGTCTCCCCTCTTCACCTCCCTGTCTCCTCTCTTCACCTCCCTCTTCACCTCCCTGTCTCCCCTCTTCACCTCCAGGTCTCTCCTCTTCACCTCCCTCTTCACCTCCCTGTCTCCCCTCTTCACCTCCCCGTCACCTCCCCCCGGTCTCCCCCGTCACCTCCCGCCTTCATTAATAACCTAATTGGCCGTTGTGTTTCGCATTAGCGGTGTGTGTGTTCAGTTAATCTCTCCACTTAAAATTTTCACCCCGTTCTAACGAGATGGGAAAAGTCGCACGTCGCTGCGCTTGTGCCACCTGCGTGAGAAGTGCGGTCGTTTAGCCACCTGTGCGGGGCTCCGCTCCTCCACCGGCTGCCCTGCTCAGCATAAACAAACATCCACACTGTGAACTGGGCCTGGAGGCAGAGGACGTGGAGAGTTACGGGGACATTCTGGAGACACTTTATTATCATTAAAATATAAAGGCACATGTTTCAGAGCTGGATCATCCTCCTTTGGTTCAGTTGGGTCGTCGTGCGTAAAAGACGCGCGTTGGCTAAATTACGCGTCATTTGGTGAGGCAGACCTCAGATGTCGCTGAACACGACGCGAACAGGAACTGCTGTTTCCTGAGAGAGAAAGAGTGCAGAGTGAGTTCTGGTGCGCTGTGTGAGGGGAGCTGCTCTTGTCCGTGCCCGTGTCAGAAGTCATTGTGCAGCTCCGTCGCGGCCCTTTCACGGCGGCACAAAGGCCAGCCTCCACTTCAAACGCTTGTAATGAAAGCTAATGACTATTAGATGGAGTGGAGGGGCCCTCAGCTCTGCAAATAAAATGCAAAGAGGATTTTTTTCTTTCTTTTACAATCGCCTGCCCTAAAAACCGCACGTTGGTCAAATGAAGTGCACTCTGCTATTGGAGCTGGAGGCTGTTGCTCCATGAGAACGTTCACACCTTCAGAGCTGCATCACAGCTCAGCTCAGTCATAAAGAAAGTGCTCATGTGTTTGTTTGGTGGGTCTTTAATATTCACAGTTTCTGAACAATTCAAAAACTTTTTCTTTGGTTCCTTTGCAGCGTGGCAGCAGCTTTTTAAAGGTGTCATCTCATAATAACGTCTGAGGCCTGGACAGTCAAAGAAAGGAGCGTTACAAGTTACAACAGTTCAGTCTGTAGTTTATAGCTCCAGCTCCAACACGTCACATCCAACAGAAAGGAAAAGTCCTTTAAGCATCAGGCCGAGCTCTGTGCAGAGTGTTCAAAGATCCACCAAACTGACCAGCTCTGAAATGTGCCGCCTGCTCTTCATTGTTCCCGTCTAAACACTCTGACCTCGACCATTACTTCACCTGCACAGTCACACTGAGGGTTTCCTCTTTTATTTTGTAGTCCTCTCCTCTCTGGGTCTGTATTTCTACTTCCTGCATTTGTTTTTTCATTCAGTTCAGCTGATCATGGTGTGTGTGTGTGTGTGTGTGTGTGTGTGTGTGTGTGTGTGTATGTTCTTACATGTATTTTTTATGTACACACTTCATGTAGTGTGTCTTCTTCTCTCAGGGTCAGTAAGTTTGATTTAGCACGTGTCAGTAAATTGTGAATTGTTTGTGTCGTGATGACGATGACGATGGTGATGATGATGATGGTGATGATGATGATGATGATGGTGATGATGATGATAGTGATGATGATGGTGGTGATGATGATGGTGATGGTGATGATGATGATGATGATGGTGATGATGATGATGATGGTGATGATGATGATGATGATGATGATGATGATGGTGGTGATGATGATGGTTATGATGATGATGATGGTGATGATGATGATGATGATGATGATGATGGTGATGATGATGATGATGGTGGTGATGCAGAAACCCAAACATCTGACTGAGTCTGACTCTGCTGCAGCAAAGACCTGACATGATGTAAGCAGACGTGTGTTTGTGAAGGAATGAAGTGTAACAGTCGCCTTTCATAAGCAGCTTCAGTGCAGACCCTGCAGAGCGTCTTAACAAACCCAGCCAGCGTTGGCATGTTTCCAGCCGTTAAGGTGCCCCGTGCTAATTGGGACGATGAGCCCGGTGACCCTCGGCCCTCCCCTCCTCCTCCTCCAGGACTCTCCAGGTTTTCCCAGGCCTCTTACTGCTTCTTTCTTGGCCTCAATGGGATTACGTTGGGCTGTGGAGAGAGCAGAGGAGGGGAGGCTCTGATTCCCGGCTGATCACATCAGAAACGGCTTCAGCCTCTAATCAGAGCGAGCAGGCGGGGGGCGGCGGACAAGAGAAAGAGATCAACTCTGTTACTGTTTATTAAACTTCTCTGTTTGATACTGTGAGCGGCGGCAGCCTCTGCCCGCCTGCAGCCTCCATATTTATTCTCACACTTTGTTTTTCAGTATTAAACTGATTCATTTTTAAAGTTTCTGAATCCAAACATGCTGTGACGCAGAGCAGCAGCTGGCTGCACGTGCTCCAAACATCTGGACTTTTGTCTCCTCGATGAAATTCAATTAGTTTCTCATTTCCAGCAGATCTGAACGAGCTTATGACTTCAGCACTGAGGCTGATCGATTATCAAACTTTATTTTATAGAGCGGCTCTCCTACAAACATGCAGCTCAGAGTGCTTCAGCAAACACAGACAGACAACAATGAATAAAAATAATAATAAAAATGTTCATATACTAATTCAAACCAAATGACAGAAAGTGTTTACACGGCGTACCACCTGAGAACTGTCAGTGCCTCCATCATGACTGACCCTGTTCAGCTGCAGACAGTTTATTACTAATGAGAGTATTTATTGTTGAATCCTTCTGAGCTCATGTGTTCATGACATATTTTGATAGTTTTAAATTAATTTCATTCATTTCTATAAAATATTTCAGAGAATCCTTCACGTACCACCAGCGGTACTCCTCCCACAGTTTGAGAAACTGTGTATTCATGAACTGAAAATGTATGTAGATCATCAAAGGCAGTAAAGACACAGTATGTTTCCCCTAAAGACACAGTATATTTCCCCTAAAGACACAGTATATTTCCCGTAAAGACACAGTATATTTCCCGTAAAGACACAGTATGTTTCCCGTAAAGACACAGTATATTTCAGGTAAAGACACAGTATATTTCCTGTAAAGACACAGTATGTTTCCTGTAAAGACACAGTATATTTCCCGTAAAGACACAGTATATTTCAGGTAAAGACACAGTATATTTCCTGTAAAGACACAGTATATTTCAGGTAAAGACACAGTATATTTCAGGTCCTGATTAAAGACTTGTTCCCATCAGCTGTCTTTGCTCTCCACAGGACGGGACTTTCAGGTTGACCACCCCAATTAGCTGCTCTGATGGACTCATTTGCTGCATCCCAATCCTTTCTACACGCTGTCTTCTCCCCTGTTTCATCCCTCATGTCTGCCAGGCGGACCAGCGTGAGTCCTTTTCCACCTGGAAGGAAAGACGTGGACTCTGAATAGAGCAGAGACAGGACACCTGCCGGCAGTGGGTGGGCACATTGGAGCCCCCGTCCACTGAGAACCAGTGAGAACGGTCGTATTGACCGTTTAAAGAGATTAAGCAGTGAGACCCAGCTCTCTAGCCCCGAGACAGACTGACCCCTACCACCCCGGGTTACAGATATCCCAGCTAATCCCTGAGCGGGTTATTTATTTGCTTAGCTTAAATCAGAGAGGAACTCGAGTCTGATGCTGACTTGAGATCAAACCCAGGAGGAAATGTCTCCATCGTCTTCAAACTGGGCACAGAGAGGCAATAAGGAGAGGTCAAAGGGCACGCTGATGATTTGATGGGATACATTAGAGAGGAGCCAAACTAGACTCTGCTCCTGATTCAGAGTTTAGATGAAGTCAATCACGATCAGCTGTTAACTGCACAAAATGCCTCCGTGTCTGTATTTAAAGCCACTGTCAAACCTTCAACCTTTAAATTTGTTAAAAGTAATCCAGTAATCTGATTTATTAAGTTTCAGAAGCTGATGAGATTAAGAGAAAAAGTCCAACTCTCCTGAGAAATAAACCAACTTTTTAAAATTCTGCAGCAGGAAGTTATAGATAGATAAAGTAATATAAAGTAATATAAAGTAATATAAAGTAATATAAAGTAATATAAAGTAGTTTTCATCAGTTCTTCTGTTGACGTCATTTTATGGTGAAAACTGTGACAGTAAAATGAAGTTTCACTGTATTTTCCTGTTTACAGTATAAATACAGAATGAAGTTGTATTTTATATTAGAGACTCTAAAACACTGTATTATTTAATAGGCAATTTTTTTCACCATGAAATCTATTCCAAACATTTTCAAATGTACCTTAAATCAGCAGTGTAATATTAGGGAAGGTTTCACCGTGTTTATTACAGTAAAATTCAGTCAGTTTTCTTCTTGCCTCTGAAATCTTTCAAACATTTCTCTGCACCAAAGAATAACCAGGACAAAGTTTCATATTTCATGTCATAAAATATATTTCTGATTTCATTCAAACGTACAAAAAAGTCTGAACACATGAAGTGAACTCATCAAAGAGCAATAAAAGTAGAAAATTAAATATATAACTATACATCTATTAAATATTCCGAGTTGGAGACACTGGCCTCTTTCTCAGCTCTATGTACAACAAGTCCTTCCAACAGTCCACAGAGGTGTGAGGTCAGCAGTGGTCAGCAGAGTCATCAGACACGTCGATGTCCACGTCCAGGTCGGAGAACTCCTCGTCCTCATCCCCTTCATCTCCGTGGCCTTGAGATCCGGGACTTTTCGGCGGAGCAGCCAGGCCCAGTTTGGCCAGTTTGGCCTGCTGCTGCTCCAGACTCTGTTTGCGCCACTTGATGCGTCTGTTCTGGAACCAGACTTTGACCTGGAGACAGAAAACAAGGTGCGCATTAGAAACACTGCAGTGCTGAACGTGTGTGGACGTTTCTGCCTTCACTTTAAATGTCTGAGTGTTCACCAGCTGCTTTCTCACCTGAGCCTCTGTGAGCTGGAGCGCGGACGCCAGGAGGAACCTCTCCGAGCCGACCATGTACTGCTGCCGAGCGAACTCCTTCTCCAGCCGGGACAGCTGCTCGCTGGTGAAGCTGGTGCGCATCCGTTTGGACTTCCCACCTTTGGTTTTGAAGGAGTGCAGCCCTGCGTTCACTTTGGACATCGAAGCTGCAAAAAAAGAAACACATGACACATTTAATCACTGCGCCACGTGAACACGCTCTGATGTTTTACACTGACACGTGTCTGATGGCTGCAGGAAGCTTCATTTACCTTGTGCGTAAAATGCTCCACGACACGAGGACTGGTAGGTGAACGGCGGGCAGCAGTAGACTGAATATCCAGGTTGTGTGTGGACGTGAGAGTGCAGCATGTTCGGTGAGTAGACGTAAGGCGCTGCTGAGATCGGTAAGCCCATGTGTCCGGTGAGCGGCAGCACCGGAGCTGCTGGCTGATATTTCTCTCCGCACTGAGTCGTTGTCCGGCAGCTGCTTGTGTCGTCCGGCTTGGCGAGCAAAGCATCGATGGTGAAAGATTTCCCACTGGAAGGCTTCGTTGAAGGCGCACAGGGGCTCCCATGGTACTGCTGATACAGCGGTGCTGGTGCGTAATTACGCACGGAGTATCCATAAGCTCCAACGGCTCTGTTCGGTACCTGCATTCTGTCAGGTGCTTGAGAAAGAAGTCAGATCAGCTGTGGAAGGTGGAAGAGGAAGATGTTGCTCCAAGTGCAGCGGGGAGGTGAGTGCCGCTGCTCTGCGGAGAGTCCGCATTTATACCGCGGCCGGACGCAGAGGTGTCAACAGCCCCCCATCGAGCCTTTGTCTTTCTAAGTAGCAGATGAGAGAAACGAACATCCCGACAACGTATCCAATTAATTGGTGGAGTAGTACAAGCTGGGATTGTCAAACATCCTAACCCTTTGAATGACAAGGCTTTTGAAGAGTGTCCTGGAGGGGGGGCAGGGACTCAGGAGATTTACAGGGCTACAAATTCTTGCATGGATCTTAAGTCCAAATGTAATCATTACCGCTGGGAAAGCCTTGATGTTACCAAGTCATCTTATTTGGAGCCTGTTAAGTCCTGGCCGGCGACAGATGCTTTAATGCAGCGTAACAATCCGAGTTTCATCACTTTGATTTCTGCAGCCTCCGAAACTTTCCAGGCTTTAATTCCCGTTTCTTTCCACAACCACGTGTCAACCCAGAATCCCTCCTGTATGTAAACATCCATCATCTTTTTCCTGTATGAAATGAATGCGCTCTGTTTCCACGGTGTGTCTTTTAACAGCATTTTTAATGAATAACGGCCCCCTGCGTTAAACGAGGCGTCAGATTCGGCGGCTCCGGTGTGCGGACAGCAAACTGCACCGCCGTTAATCCACGGGCTGACCCAGCTGCGAGCCTTTGAATGGGAAACAATCCAAGTTAGTTTAAAGCCTTTAAATCTGATTTATTGTTTATGAGTGATGCAAAATAAAAGCATCATTCGGACTTTTATTTTGAAGGATTTGACGTGAAGCCCGCGGCCTCTTTGAAGGAAGTGATTTGCTTCCGTCCTCTCTTTCAACTCGGATTATTGCCAGCTCTGCAAACTGCGCGGGCTCATCTCCACGTTCGGAGGCGGCTGCAGAGTTTGTGCAGAGCCTTTAAGTAACTGTTAAACACAGTTAAACACCGAGCTTCCCTTTGACCCCTGCGCGCTCTATTTATTCTCCTCCACTGACACTAGAATGTCTAATGAAGAGGGCAAACACAGACTTTCTCGACCTGCCCTGAACAATAAGGACGCTCCTTCTGATGCCTCTATACGAGCAGACCACCCACCCCTGCAGCAGTGTCCGTGTTTAACATGTTTAAGAGAGAAATGATGCTGGATTCATGAGATCAGGAACCAGTGGAATTATCTTCATGATCACCAAGAACAGAAGAAATGTGACATAAACTTCTTAAATGTGAATGTGTTGAGTTTCTGCAAAGACTTCATGGACAGTTACTGAGTAATTAAAACAGTCATTAGTTAAATGAACTTTCTTCATCACAGTGCAGAAACCTCCAGGAGGAGTTCAGTGAGCGAGCTGCAGTGAAGGCAACATGGCCTCCTTGTGTATTGGAGCCAGACAAGGAATACACGGAGCTTTGTCCCACAGAGGCTCTTTCATAGTCATGGCCTGAGAGCAGAATGAAGCTGGATGGGCCATCCACCCAAATGAGGCTCGAAACTCCTCATCAGCTCCCAGCCACTCCGTCAGTATCTGTGGCTGCAGCTGAACATGCAGACACAGTTATGAAATCACAAAAATGTGTCAGAGCGTTAAGTTTAATGTTAGCTGGGATCGTTCAGCTGCAGGACAACTACTTTAAACATTTACTAGGAAAAGTAACAACACTACTCGATTACATGTCCCGTTTCCAAGACTGTACTTTAATCAAAGTGCAGAAATATTGGTGGCACGTGGAGAAATCTCATATATAAAACACTGTTCTATTCAAATATTACAAAAGAAGAGTTTTAAAGTAAAACACTGTCTTTTACCTTAATAAATACAGTATAAGCTTTTCTAATATTACAGTAAAACAATACTTGCTGTTTTATTCTGTATTTTAAATGTTTGTAGATTTTATGGTGAAAAGCTGCCAAACCAAACCACGACAGTAAAATATTAAATATTATGATGTTTTACTGTATAATCAACAGCCTCTAATATAAAATACTTTATTCTGTATAAATGGTATTAAAGGCAGATTGTTACTGTGAACAGGAAAACACAGTCGTACTTCATGGCAATACTTTAAAAGTTTTCCAGGATTGTTGGATGTTTTGCAGCCTCCTCATTAAAGACATGGATGTTGAGGCTGAGCCTTCAGACCTGTAACTGAGCTCTGGACTGAGCCTGCTCAGAGGATCCTGCTCAGTGACAGAGCAGTGAGATGTACAGAAAGCTTCCAGCTCCGTTCACACATGATTGAATGAAACAAAAGCATGGAGAAACACTGTCATCATTATTATTACTGAGCTGAAAGGGGATCGTTTTCTCACCGGCCCGACACTTTTAACAGCCACTGTAATCTCGGCCTTTCCTGTCCACGCACATCCATCGCTAATGAGTTTATGAAGCCATTTACACAACGATCCACAACGACCGGCCTCTGCCACCTCGCCGCTGACTGAAGGCTCATTACCGGGGCCTGCTGGGCCCTCTGGGCCTGCTGGGCCTTGGCCCTCACCTTGACTATGAATGGGGTCCAGTGAAAGGCCAGGTACGCTCCGTCTGGCTTCAATACACATCAGTCAGGCTCTGTGTTTTTTACAGCAGCATGAGGTTTGATGTGAAGCTACGACTGAAACACCTGCTGATAAAACCTGAGCACATGGATCTGCTCGATTAGAGTTTAAAATAAGAATTATTCTAATAACAATCATCTGTTTTCACAGTAAAACGTGTGTAACATGTTTGTTTGTTAGCTGTGTCTCTATGTTCATGTCCATTCATGTCTCTGGACTCTGAGACATTTGCATTAAGAACTACGGTGGCCCTGAGAGCTCAGCAGACTGCAGCTCGTGTATACGTATGCAAATGTGACACAACATAATATGCAAAGTAAGAAAACATCTTGTCTGAGCGTGTCCGTCACTCTGAGCTCTGTGTTTGGGTGTTTTCTTCATGGTGGATCAGCTCTGTTGGCCAAAAGTGTGCAGACACAACAAAGACACAACAAATAATGGAAACATGTACGTGCATGCAGCCTGCAGTGTTTGAAGTTAAAGTATCATTTATGATGGACGTAGAGGTTTGCGTGTCATGGTTGAACTGTTCATTAGACTGATCGTGTGTGTTGGCTGTTTTTCTCCTACAGGAGGACAAGTTGGACCACACTGTGTCCAGGGTTCAATGGATCCGTTATGACTGTCTGTTCTTCTGTGCGATCCAAATGATGTGATGTGAATCATTGCCATGTAGAACCGGGTCAGGTTGAACTTCCTGAGCTGGAGCTGGAGTTAAATCCTCTGCTGCCTTTGTGATGCTGGGTCCATGTTGGACGTCAGGTTTAGTATAAATGAAGGTTTTTACTTTTCCTGTCATGGTTTGAGTTTTTCATTTTTAATGTTGAAACCTGGATTTTATTCAGTATTTTTTGGTTAATTATATGACAAACTTTTTTTAATGGGAAATAAATTATAATCTGGAATATGTCCTGTATCTGGAATCAACCTTGCATGTGAAACTAACCTGTCAGAGCTGTCTCTGCAGAATGTGCTGCATTAACACACAATCAGCTGAATGCTTAAATGTGAAATGAACTGACTAATTCCAGCATTGATTCGGCCTCTTTTTGCATGTCACTATGCAGATTGTGTGTGTTTTTCATTTACACGTGTGGCTGCAGGGACGAGCTCCTCCCATCTCATGCAGCTCAGCAACATTAGCATCGACGCCAGCGCTGTGAAGTGCTACTGTACGAGCTGCAGTTAAAGCAGAGAGTCTCAGAGATGAGCGTCCACGTCATTACCAACTTAATGAGGGATTAACTTTCTCTCTGAGCGGTTTCTGCTGACTCAGGCGACGGGCCTGTCCCGTGTGTATTCCACCTGTCTGACACCCACAGGTACAGAAAACATCATATCACATGTTTTATGTTTAAAACATGTTTTATGTTTAAAACATGTTTTATGTTTAACTCTTTTAGCCTGTTGTATGTTGGCTCGGTTCATGGTCCCTTCAGGATGAGCCGCACTGACTCTGATGTTCCCGTCCTCCTCAGCTGTACTTTGCATTCAGGACCCACTTGTCTTATTTGCTTCCTCACACTGATGATAACAGTTAGTCAAGTCAACTTTATTGTCAATGCTGCTATATGTACAGGACCGAAAGTTTCTCTCTTATCCTGTGCAAACAGCATAAACATGACATATAAAATAAAATATAGGTAAAAGATGTAAGAAAATATAAAATATACAAATCTAAAGATCTACAAATATGCACAAGCTAAAGACAATGTAATGGCATGTAAGTTAAATAGAATTATCAGTATAAATATAAATATCAGTATATGTACAGACATGATCCAGCTCTGAGCATGATCAGCTTCTACCTTCCAGTGAACAGTCAGACCAACACAGCCTTTAAAAACATGTTAGCATTTGGTCCGTTTGGCTGCCTTGACGGCTGATTAGAAGTCATGGTGGTTGTTGTTTGGATTTTTAAAACTGAACCTGCAGAAATCTGCAAAGTTTGACAGCCTGTGTTTTGCTCGAGCTGGTTAGTGGTTCACTGCTGATCCATCTTTGCATCATAAGAAATAAAGAAATATAAAGTCTTTATTGTCGTTGTACAACAGACAGACTGTAGGCACAATGAAATGACAGGAGGCTTCAGCGAGGTGCTGCTCCTAATGTAGGTAACAGTAAACCAGCTGCGTGTTAGCAGTAACTGTAGAGACAAAGATAAAAAACACAATATAAATAAAATACAGAGCTACACATGAAGAACAGGAGGCATTCATTAAAATAAAGTGTGTGAGCAGAGCTGATGTGAGAGTTTGTAATAATCATCACTGACATGAAGTCAGACAGGTGCACACAGTCTGAAGCTCACCTGTCTGTGAACGTCAGCACGTTTAATTCAGTTTGTTGCTAAGCTAAGCTTAGAGTCTGTCTGCAGTAAAATACAGATGCAGTTTTTCCAGGGAAACTTTCCTTTATGTTTCCTTTATGTTTCCTTTATGCTTCCTTTCTGTCACACAGAAAACTACATTTCTAATGAATGAATGACGCTGATGAAGTTTGAGCTGTCTCTGTTTTTCACGGTCACACGGCCGGCGGTAAAATGTTAATGTGCTGTAGACGTTTCACATCTCAGCTGATTTGTAAAGCTGCTTTATGAATCATTGCCGTGCTTTAAAGGGGCCCCTTCCCAGGTGCTCGGAGGCCTCTGTGGAGACCCCCCTCCACCTCCACCACTCCTCTTTAATGGAGGTGAGAATTGGCGGGTTGGACTTTAACACTTGACCTCTGTTTACACTTCCTGTGGGTGTCAGGGCTTGTCCATAAAGCGCTGCTTGCAGGGCTGTGCTGCATTGAAAGGACACAGAGAGCGGTGAGCACCCGGCTCTCCGAGCTGAATGCACCGCTGCTCCTGGGCTGTGATTATTAGGACAGGCCATTTCCTCTCTTCACATTCTCTGTTTGCTTATATTACTGCCACACTTCCTCCACCCCCCACACACACCTCCCCGAGCCCTTTATAGGAAAATGAATCTGCAGATCCAGCTCCAGCCTGACTGCTGCTCCGAGCTTCCTCCTGGATGACTCGTGTCCGACCAACAGTCCAGAGTAAATCAGGAGAATCTAAACATCAAATGTTCAAACGGCTTTTTAAATGTCTTCTAATATTTGTCTCACAAACACAAAGTCACTGTGCTGACCTGCGTTTGGACCTGGTGAGTCCTCGAGCTCTGACTCAGACTCAGACATTGTTCAGGTACAAACATGATGTGGGACAGAAGCTGCATGTATGTCAGTGTTTGTTTGTGGTCTCAGCGTCAGAGTGTAATCCCACTGTGTAACTATGCTCAGCTGTACTCGAGTATTTGTTCTGATTACCAGGTCCCCAGCAGCAGCAGCAGCTAATATCAGTGACTAGTCCAGCAGCAGTCAGCCCAGAACCAGAACCAGAACCAGCAGCAGCTGATATCACTGCCTAGTCCAGCAGCAGTCAGCCCAGCTCGGCGTCTGTCTTTCAGCCTTTTATTTCACCAAGCTCTCACCAACCACTAAAAGTCAGTCCCACATTTACTCTTGTCCGGCGGCTTCTTGCTCGCTCACTCTCTCCTTTTCTCTTCTTAGCTTCCTCCGTCAGCGTCCTCTTCACTCTCTGCTCCTCTGCCATCATGTCCATAGAAGCTGCTGAGCCTGGTTACAATGCTACAACACCCTTCTCCTGTTCTGGCACGACGTTCAGGAAAATGACATTATATCATTATTTTATGGTAGAATGTTGCACAGTGTTGCTTTAAACCTTGAACAGTAAGTCTGGGTGCAGGTCTTTGGCGGTCTTCATAATGAAACTCTCACTCTCTGTGTGATGTTGTTAGTCCTCTGCAGACAGAGGCGGGCTGCATGTCGGCCTCCTCACTGTGGTGATGTGGCTTCAGGTTTACAGTCGTCCCACCTTGGTTGTAGTCTATTGTGTGTGTTCATGTCCTCCAACAGCAGATCAAAGCAGCCGTCTCCGTGGAGAGACACCAAACAAAGACAGATATGCCGACTGTGCCATAATGCCTGCAGACAGGCCGAGCTGCAGCACGGTCTTTTAACTTATGCAAAGGCTGAAGGAGCTGAAGCTAATTTAGTGTCTGGGTGAACACTTCAAACAGGACCACACACAGGCTGACAGGTAGGCACAGGTCTGCTAACGTGTGCTGACACCTGCTGGACGACAGAGGAACAGCATTACAGCAGTACTACCACAGTGTAGAAGTACTGTGTTACAGTCCTGCAGTCAGAAACACATCAAGGCTGAGCTGTTTGTAAGTGCT
The DNA here is from genome assembly GCF_000972845.2 of Larimichthys crocea. Classification (NCBI taxonomy): domain Eukaryota; kingdom Metazoa; phylum Chordata; class Actinopteri; family Sciaenidae; genus Larimichthys; species Larimichthys crocea. Next base: position 5,019,522 of record NC_040034.1, on the reverse strand, counting down.
TCACAGTGTAAAGAGTCAAAGTATAATCGAGCTTAAAAATAAACTTTAGTAAATGAACTTCTACTCAGTGATTAAATAAAATAACAAAATTAAACTTGAAACAAATTGAACAAAATAAAAAACAAGAATCTATCTATCTATCTATCTATCTATCTATCTATCTATCTATCTATCTATCTATCTATCTATCTATCTATCTATCTGTCTGTCTGTCTGTCTGTCTATCTATCTATCTATCTATCTATCTATCTATCTATCTATCTATCTATCTATCTATCTATCTATCTATCTATCTATCTCAGGTAACCTGCAGGTGTGAATGTTTGCTCAGCTCTATGTGCTCTGTCATGACATGTTCAGTTCAGGGTTCATCCCCTGCCACCATTTTTGTAGTCCAGAATTTGTAGTCCCATTCTTTCATGCAGTCCTAGACATGAGCAGCAGGTGGCAGCATGTGACAGTGAAAGCACCTGTCCGGGCTCAGTGGGTCACCTTGGTTCTGTGTGAGCAGAACTAACACATCCTGAATGTTTCACTTTGGATCAGAGCTTCAGCTCAATGACTAAATGTAAATCTGATGTGATGTCAAAACATAATGTAATGTGTCATATAACTTGTTTTATTTTTGCTCCTCAGATATGCAGGGTCACTAATTATTAATTATTTTCCAGCAGACAGCTTCACTCTCAGTAAGAACAGTACGATATAACACAGTATGTGTTTGCTTTACTAGCCGCAGTTCCTCTAACGTCCACTTGAGGCTGGCTCCAGAAGTGAGTCAGTCTCCATAAGTCCCCATGTCCAAATGTCCAACATGTTTACAGTTTAATGTCATGTACAGATGCTTTAAGCAGGATAGTGAGGCAGTGTTAGTGACTAACTGTTGATGCTCACAGGAAACGTCCTCTGACCTCCAGGCTCCGCTCTGGGACTCATTTACAAACTGTCTGGATCATACCTGCAGGGAAGACTGACATCTCCACCAATTAATGCAGCATTAACAAAGAGTCAGTCAGTCGGGACGTCGTAGTCAAGTGCTGCTAATTGTGGAGTTTATGAACATTTAATAATGTTATAATTAATAACCTTTGATACTCGCTGAACTGATTAACTTTTAATCTCTGACCTCATCCATGATTAATAACTCTGTCTGATCCCTTTTTTCAAACGAGGCTCTGCCTCCGACAGATGGGCAGCCCAACTGCTGCCAACTGCTTCCCATGCAATATGCAGGACGTATGTAACACACACACACACACACACACACACACACACACACACACACACACACACGTTGGGGGTCTCGCTGAAATACAAAGGCTCATTTCTGGACAGGAAGTCTTTTTCATGAGTTCATTAACGACACAGACACAGAGATGATTTGCATGAGAAAGCAGAAGGAGTCAAACATTAAAGAAGTGAAACTATAAACAATATAAATATAAATACACTATATGTTTTCATAAGAGCAGTAGCAGGTAGAACCAGAATGTTTGACATGTGCAGGTATTTAACAGAGATGCTAAATGGAGGCGGAGCGTTGATGTAACAGAGTTAGAGTTTGTAGATGAACTTTTATGGATGACTTATTGTTGGACAGAGAAAGATAATGAAGTTAATCTTTTTGTCATATTAACAATAAACTGTTTAAGCGGAGCACCACTGAGACGTTACAGTGAATTTAATTAATTTAATTCAACCCAATAATCCTAATTTATTGAATTTAATTAATTTAATTCAACCCAATAATCCTAATTTATCTAAAAATGAGATGACATTAGATTTAATGCTGTCTTATGGAGACAGCTGAACATGTTGACTCACCTGAGCTGGACGTGTCATTAATAAATGTTATTGATTAAGTCTTCATTTGTGATGGTATTACTCCTCATGGAAAAAATAATCTTGGAGTTGTTTTTGATCAGGATTTGTCCTTTAACGTCCACGTTAAACAAATTCCACTTACATAACAATATGCAAAAAAACTCGTCCACACATTAGATACTTCGAGGGTCTAAGGACAGAGGGAGTCACATAATCACAGAGGGAGTCACAGAGGGAGTCACAGAAGCACAGAGGGAGTCACAGAATCACAGAGGGAGTCACAGAGTCACAGAGGGAGTCACAGAGTCACAGAGGGAGTCACTGAGGGAGTCACAGAATCACAGAGGGAGTCACTGAGGGAGTCACAGAATCACAGAGGGAGTCACTGAGGGAGTCACAGAATCACAGAGGGAGTCACAGAATCACAGAGGGAGTCACTGAGGGAGTCACAGAGAGAGTCACAGAGTCACTGAGGGAGTCACTGAGGGAGTCACTGAGGGAGTCACAGAGGGAGTCACAGAGTCACAGAGGGAGTCACAGAGGGAGTCACTGAGGGAGTCACTGAGGGAGTCACTGAGGGAGTCACAGAATCACAGAGGGAGTCACAGAGTCACTGAGGGAGTCACAGAGTCACTGAGGGAGTCACTGAGGGAGTCACAGAGGGAGTCACAGAGTCACTGAGGGAGTCACAGAGGGAGTCACAGAGTCACAGAGGGAGTCACAGAGGGAGTCACTGAGGGAGTCACTGAGGGAGTCACTGAGGGAGTCACTGAGGGAGTCACAGAGTCACAGAGGGAGTCACAGAGTCACTGAGGGAGTCACTGAGGGAGTCACAGAGGGAGTCACAGAGTCACAGAGGGAGTCACAGAGGGAGTCACAGAGTCACAGAGGGAGTCACAGAGGGAGTCACAGAATCACAGAGGGAGTCACAGAGTCACTGAGGGAGTCACAGAGGGAGTCACAGAATCACAGAGGGAGTCACAGAGTCACTGAGGGAGTCACTGAGAGAATCACAGAGGGAGTCACAGAGTCACAGAGGGAGTCACAGAGGGAGTCACAGAATCACAGAGGGAGTCACAGAGTCACAGAGGGAGTCACAGAGGGAGTCACAGAATCACAGAGGGAGTCACAGAATCACAGAGGGAGTCACAGAAAGAGTCACAGAGGGAGTCACAGAGGGAGTCACAGAATCACAGAGGGAGTCACAGAATCACAGAGGGAGTCACAGAGGGAGTCACAGAGGGAGTCACAGAGGGAGTCACAGAATCACAGAGGGAGTCACAGAATCACAGAGGGAGTCACAGAGGGAGTCACAGAGGGAGTCACAGAGGGAGTCACAGAATCACAGAGGGAGTCACAGAGGGAGGAGTCACTGCCTGCACAGACTGTAAAGCCTCAGAGGAAAAATGTACTTTGTGACTTTGAGCTATACAAATAAAATCTGATTTGATTTGATGAAAGTTTGCTTTGAAGATATCAGATAAAAATAATAATTTTAAATAATAAACATATCTTTACATGCAGACTCCGTCTGCTGCCATGAGATGGGGCTAAAATCTCTGTTAGAAAATCAGGAATGACACAAACTCTTTAATATGTCATTAAATATGTCAAACTGTGGTGTCAATCATTCATGAACTATTTATACAGTTGCATCTACATATGTTCTCACACAGCACAGCTTTCCCTGCAGCTTCAGAGTTGGAGAAGCTCCTGATGGTGTCAGTCCAGCTGATGGAGGTGATCTTCATGAGGAGCCTGCAGCTTTGCATAGATTAACATCAGCTAATTAAAGGCTCTGAACAGTCGAGTGTATTCACACACAAATTCCCACACTGCAGCTGAGTGTGTTTCAGTTTGAAGCAGGAATCCACACACACACACACACACACACACACACACACACACACACACACACACACACACACACACACACCAAAGCCTGTCTCACATTTGTAAATGTACAGCAGAGCGAGCGGGGCGGACAGTCCTCTGAGGCGTTCATGTGTGTGAAAGGTGACGCTGTCTCATTAACAACTGAAGCAATCTGCACAGGCTGTGTGTGTGTGTGTGTGTGTGTGTGTGTGTGTGTGTGTGTACGATGATTAAACACACATTTACCTCAAAGGATTCATGTCTGTTATATTCAAACTCATTCACTGTTCCTAACTTAATTTATCCAGATTAGAACATGATCATATTGATGCAGTGTTTGAAGACGTCCTCAGATCCTTTACTCAAGTAAATGTACTAATACTACATTTGCAGTGTAGTATTAGTACATTTACTTCATAAAAGTACTAATACTACACTGCAAATACTCCATTAGAACAAGTCCTGCAAGTATGTGAGTATAACCTAAAAAGATGTACTTAAATAATTAAAAGTATTTAATTATTTAATGAATACCATTAGATTATTATTACACATGTCTGAATATAAAGCTGGAGTTGAAATATTTCATCTGAGTCTGAAACTAATGATGGTTTTCTCCATGGATCCATGTTGGACTGAAGAGAAGGCGCTCACTGATTCTCAGTGTGTTCATCTGTTTGTCTTTAAACCTCCTCCACATTGTTTCATCATGTTTGCTGAGCACAGTCACTTCATCATTTAATTAGACTTCTTAGACCTGAGCATCAGCGAGTGCTAACCTCTCTGATATAAAACACTTTATTAAACACTTATGAACCAAGACTTTGTGTAAAATGTGAGTGTTAAGGAAATATAGGAAAATGTGTCAGCTGACGGTATAACCTTTTCTAATATCACGGATGTTAGTTCTGTTTTAAGTTTTATTCTTTATTTAAAGAATTTCCAGAGAAAAAGCTGCCAAACAATAACAGTACGAGTCATTAAATATTACAGTGTTTTACTGTATAATTAACAGTCTCTAATATAAAATATTCTGTATAATTAAAATAGCGTATCTGTAAAGGTTTTGAAGCATGACTGTGTGTTACTGTGAGCAATCAGCCGCGTCTAACAGTGCATAAAATAAAATGTTACAATTGATTTAATCATTTAATTTAGATATTATCTTCAGAATAAGTGAAGACAGTTTTTAATACTTTAAATACTTTGTTACGGGCTCGTCTTGGTCACGACTTCTAGATGCTTCTGATTCGTCACCATATCATAGAAAAATAAACTCCGAGCCTTGTCAGGATCTGTCACTGCACTCTATAAACCTCCTCCTCCTCCTCCTCCTCCTCCTCCACCTCCTCCTTCCTTTCTTTAACCCCCACATACATCCACCACAGCCTCCCGTCTTCGTCCCCTCCTCATCCTTTGTCTGCCTTTCCCTCCAGAATTCCTGGCCAGAGGCTCGAGCCTTCTCCGTCGCTGTTGTTACCCATCTGTCGGTTGCTGAGCCTCCATGAGCAGATGTGCACTCCTTCTTCCTCGACCTGAGCCTGGAGGTGTGTGTGTGTGTGTGTGTGCGTGTGTGTGTGTGGTGGAGGGGTGACCTTATACCATGGGAGAGTCTGCATTGACACTAGTGGAGACAATAAGAGGGAACAATGGTATGGATGAACACCACCAGGGAGGCGGTGGGGGAAGCGGTGGCTGACTGAGCGTCTCCATGCAAACATAGCTCTCAGTCCTCTGTGAAAGGAGCGTGGAGAAGTCTCTGTGGTTAGATATGCAGCTCCATCACAGCAGGATGTGATCAGTTATGGTCATCTACAGTGTCCACATCTTCACCTGAGAGCCAGGTCCTTGACCACAACCAGGACAAGTCAGGAGACTTTAGGGAAGATGAAGCTACATGAGATGTTGTCAGGTGTTGTCTTCTACTACACCGCTTGCAGAGATTTCTCTTCTCTGAGAGGTTTGAAATGCTGCGATAAGAAACAGAAGCAAACCACAGGTTCTCCTGTTTGTATAGCACGAGGAGGAAAACAGCCTTTCTAAATGTTACCAGTGAGACATTGGGTCTAATCTGAACCAACACGTTGGGTTTACAGGGTTGCTTTCTGCAGCTAGTGGTGGCTGAACGCTGCTTTATAGATTAGCATCTGTTTACTGTTTCACCTGAAAACACGAGGTTTTAAATTAGCACGTTTACGGCCAAACTGTGATCGCTGTGTGAAAACAGGGCATGCTTTGTGAATCAGAGCTCGTATTGGGCCAGAGCTGACCGTCATTACTCTGCTGCCACATGAAGTTCTGAGACTTTCTTCTCGCAGTGTTAATTGGCCTGAGCGTGGTGTCATCAGTTTGTGCCCGCTCTGTCCATGTGTCAGTCTGCTGCTGTGTTAATGACCTCTTTGAACCGCAGTGTCGATGTTAATGTGGCCACGACAACGCGCTTCCAGATGAGACAAATGCAAATGTCCAATCGGCTGCTCGTTCAGTCATCGTAACTCCAGCTTTAGGTTGTGTGTCAGTCAACACACTGCACAACGTTTAATCACAAATCATGCATCACACAGGTACAGGCAGTAAATGAAGTAACAATAATTGAAATATATATTTCAATATAACACTGACAGAGGTCACCCTGCTGCAGGATGAGTGCATTATTTGATTACATGGCTGAGTATTTTTAGATTTTAGTGTTGCTGGTTTGACTGAAATAAAAGACCTGGTTACTTCTTGCTGCAAAACTGAAACTTGAATGCATTTACTGAGCTTCTATTTTATTTACTTTTTATTCTATGAATGTCATAATGTGTGTGTGTGTGTGTGTGTGTGTGTGTTAATAATATCTCATATCTCACAGTAACACAAACCTCCATGTAAAATGTCAATAGTCTTGGTTTCAGAGGACAACTGTAAAGTTTGTTAAGCTCTGTTTGTCATTCACATAGTTCACCTTCACACCTGCAAAACTATGCTGAGCAGCCAGTGTTTGTGTGTGTGTGTGTGTGTGTGTGTGTGTGTGTGTGAGTGACGCCCTTCCTCCGTCGTAGCTACACCCTCTACCAGCAGCTGGTTTAGAAACCAGCTCAGATTGTGGAGTACAAACAAAGTGCCGCACTGTGTTTGTTTAAATGAGTCACGTGATGAGATAAGAAGAACACCCTGCAGATATGAAACTTTTATAGCAGCATAAAGTTTCGTCCTGACGTGTTTGAGTAAACACAGATAACTTTTGATTGGAGCGTGCACAAGATTTATTTCAAAGTGTGCATTAATATGTGTCAGTGTTACATCATAAGAAGATTCATGTCAGAAGCAACTTTGACCTAAATGAAATGTAGAAGTGAAACTCTCGCAGACGTTAATGTGGCTGTGACATCATGGGCAGGCGGCGATCTTAACATTTCTATTTATTTAAATTCAGCCTTTACTCCAGCACTGAGCTCTGCACAGAGGAGGCCTGCAGTCTTCAAGTTTCATCAGTCAACAGATAAAACTAAACCAGAATCTGTTCTGCAGATTATTCCCTGAGGTCGCAGCCTCAGACTTCATTCCCATCTCTGTTCTTACATCACTCCAACAGCAACATCACATTTCACTGACTGCCAGCATGTTTAACCCCGTTTGAGCCAGTTCACAGATCTTCGATCCTCCGTCAGGTCACCTCTGGTTTGTTTTCAAGTGCCTTCTCCGTCAGGAGCTGCTGACTCTGGATCGTCCAGCCTGAGGAGATGAAGCTCGCTGAATCAGTGAAATTATTATTGTATTTATTGTAGGTCTGAGGTTTTGAGTGTGATTTCTGTGAAATATGCAGAGAAATCACAAAGTTGGCACTAAATGACGATGATGTGAGGGGATGAAGAGTTTCTCTGAAGCTTCATAAATCATCTTTCAGCTCTGGCCCGTCGGGACATTGTAAATCTTCCCTCCTTGTTATTTGTTCGGTTGGTGTGAGCTTTCTGTTTGGTGGGAACACGAGGTGTTGGGAGGTTTGTGGAGGTTTTATTCAGAGGGGCTCTCCCTTCTTTTGTCTCTTCTCTTAAGATGTGGGGTGGGGAGCTGGAGTCACCAACCTGAGCTCTACCTCTGCAGGGAAGTTCATTAAAGTTCATTTACATTTGTGATGCCAATCACACAGATACTTCAGCTGAATAAAGACAGCTCCAGTGAACAGTCAGCGCTCCCCCGTGCTTACAGCTACAGGTTTGCTCAAAATGATAGTGAAAGGCTGACTCCTTGTAAAGCTGTTGTTGTGCTAAAGTGGGTGCTACCTGCCTGATAACATATCAGACTGACACATAACTGCACACTCAGCATGAACACTTCACATGAACCTGAGGCTAAACACTGAGTGTGTTTAACATGTGTCTGGTTTTATTGGTCGGACTGCCTCTGCAGTCTGGTTGAACTGGTTACAGGCAGGTGTGTATGTTGCATCTGACATAACAAACATGAGTTGTGGTTCCTGTTTGCAGAGTATGAAGAGCTGGAACTCTCAAAATGGATCCTGAAGAAGAAGCAGCCTATGGGAGACTCACAGCAGGACGTCAGGGCCTAATCCAGGAGACTCTGCATGTGTGTGTGATCAGCAGACAGGAGGATGTGTTTAAACTCATCTATTCAACACATACACTGAAATAAACAGTTTGAAATCCAGGCATCAAACGTGTGTCATACTTTAAGCTAACAGATTAAAAACATGAAGCTCTATTTTAAGAAGTTTCTGTGGCTTAAGTTGCATTTTTTCTCACATCAGAGACAGGAAGTGATGTGTGATGGAAGAAAATGTAACTGAAACCAACCTTAAACCGCACACACACACACACACACACACACACACACACACACACACAGCTTTTATTACAGTGCATGACGGTTAAAAACATTCTTGTGATTTTTAAGAATGAGTGAGACTGAGTCACTTTGTGTGGGAGACGTATGGTATGAATGTACACACAGTCAGGTCACCATGTGCTTTACTCTATCTATCTATCTATCTATCTATCTATCTATCTATCTATCTAATACGCTGTGCATCTTAGTCAGAGGATGAATCGTGTTAATAATGTTATGTATTAATGTTTCTATCCAGAGATCAGTGGTCAGAGTGAGTCTCTGCAGTCATGATAGACTAACTTGTGTTTGAGTGTACTTTGTGTACTTGTGTTGCTCCTTCCTGTCACTTCGACACACTCTGGATGTTCATGTTACATTTGCCTCTTACTGTTTTTGGAACTTTTTTGTGCAGCTTTGGGAATTCTTCATTCCAGTTACTGTCATGTGCAGTATTATTTATGTTTTATTTATACCATGGCCACTTTCCTCTGGAGTGCTCGTGTTCACACGCCTGCTGTTCTGTGTTTTGTATGTTATAGTAAGGACACTTCTGTGTGTGTGTGTGTGTGTGTGTGTTTTGTTCAGACTAACATCATGTGTGTGTTTTGTTCAGATGAACATCATGTGTGTGTTTTGTTCAGATGAACATCATGTGTGTGTTTTATTCAGATGAACATCATGTGTGTGTTTTATTCAGACTAACATCATGTGTGTGTTTTATTCAGACGAACATCATGTGTGTGTTTTGTTCAGATGAACATCATGTGTGTGTTTTGTTCAGATGAACATCATGTGTGTATTTTGTTCAGATGAACATCATGTGTGTGTTTTATTCAGACGAACATCATGTGTGTGTTCAGACTAACATCATGTGTGTTTATGTGAGGACAAACAAGGCAGCCATTTTGTAATTTAAGATATTTGCTGCCTGTTTTTTTTTTTCCTCCTCATCTCATCACAGCTGCTCACACATTAAACACGTCATATAATAATAATAATATCAATAATATAAAATAATAATAATAATAATAATAAATCTCAGAACAAAAGACTCGTTTTAAAGGATTGCGTCACGTCCGCTTTCTTCTCCCCCACAACAAGCGCAGTGACGTCCCGCTCTCTGATTGGCCCGCCCGGAGCAGCGGCAGCGCTGATTGGCTGAGAGCTTGCCGCTCGTGAGCTCTTCTTTTGAACATAAATACCGCAGACAGAGCTCCGGGCTCAGAACCCGCAGGCTGTCAGAGAGGGAGTCCGCCGCAGAGCTCTCTGACAGGGACCGCGATGCGGCTGTAGTCCTCCACAGACCTCCGGTCCAACTTTCAGCTCCACACGGACCCTCCGAGTCCCTCCAGCCGGTTTTCGGTCCGTTTGTCCGGGAATGTTTTCTTAAAGTGCCGCTAGCTGACTGGTTAACTTCCGGGCTAGCTCGCTAGTTCTCACGTTCCGACCCGAAATTTAAAAAAACAAAAACAAACAGCACCAAACAAACCGTGTGCAGGATCCACACACACCCGGACAGCTGAGGATGGAGTCCGGTAACGTCTTCGGCAGCACCAGCCCCGTAAACAGCGTCTTGAAGAGAAGGCCCGACGGCATCCCCGGGCTTTCCTCGCTCTCTCTGCCCGAGCTGAGCTCAAAGAACGGGCACTGCAGGAACCTGTTCTCCCCTGGACCCGCCACGGTGCTGAGTCCTGTCACCAACCTGGCTCTGGACATGAACAACTTCGGCCTGGGAAGGTAAAGCTTCTGTTCATGTGACCTGACAGACAGACAGTTTATCCCACCTCCATGTCTCTGTCCTCATGTCCTCATGTCCTCATGTCCATCTGTCCCCATGCAGCCAGTGTGACACCCCGAAGAGGAGAAAGCATCACGCTCCTCTGGAGAAGATTCCCTCCTTCGCCTCGGACGTCTCCTCTGATGCTGGTGAGTCTCCTGCAGCAGCATTGATTGAGATAATTGATACTTGGACTTGTTATCAGCTGTGATGAGGTCATGTGATCATCTCCTCTGTCCTCCTCCTGCAGGCCTCGGCATGGACCCCCCGAGCCCCATGGATTCAGTTGAAATGGAGGACACGTAAGTTTCACTGTCCTCATCACGTCTGTCCTAATCAATCAGCCTCTCCTCCTCCACCTCCTCCACCCTGCGCCTGTTTCTCATCTGCAGGATTATTGTTTCTGCCGTTGGCTCTAAGACGACAGCTTCACTCGTTTCGTTAAGAAGATTAGCCGAGGAGAGCGTCGCGTGAGCTCGACTTTCTTTAAGTTATCGAGTGAGAAAGAGTTTGCAGACGTAGAAGCTGGAACGTTAAAGACCAGCTCGTGTCCGTCCGTGTTATCTTGGCTCTCCGATCTTGGGTGGCCCCCCGTCTTAAACTCGGTTGGACGGGTCTCTGCAGACATCTGCTGCCGTCTGATGTGCGAGTTCCTTTACAGCAGCAGCATTTGGTCCTCCTTCACCTCCTTCACCTCCTTCACAGCTGCTCGGTTGCTAGGAGTTTTCAGGCCGGGGGTGAGGACGTGCCCTGCTCTTGTGGTTTAATGACAGCCCACCCCCCATGAGTCCTGGCACACTCTTCCTATGCACTGTTATTTCAATAGGAGAACGGGGGGCTGGAGTTTTTTCTGCGTCAGGGCTATTGAAATGAGGACACCCCCCCTCCTCCTGTGTCTGCATTGAATGGGACACGCTCTCTCCTCCACAAACAAAGGGCTCTTGCAGAAAAGGGGTTGGCGGCGTTGGCTCCAGCAGGCATATGGTAGATTAGCTGATCTCTGCATCCCTTCTCCTGCCCCCCCTCCACCTCCTCAACCCTCTCCACTCATTTAGCATACAGGTGGGCATTACTCCAATGCAGAGACCACCTCTTGTCCTGCACGCATTCACCCAACTTCCTCCAGTCCAACCGTTCCCCCTCGCTCGCTCAATAGGGCTCCGGCTTCTTTGTCTTTGTGGTTTATGAGGCAGCTGAGCCTCTTTCCTGCTCAGGTTTCACCGAGTGCATCGTTACGGATGCAGTGATTAGTCCACGCATCGTTAATTGATCTACAGAAAATGGATTGTCACAGTTTTGACATTAAATGATGAATTCATCTCGTTCGATCCATTTTTACTGACAGTCGATGTGTCGTCGTGTTTTCTGTTGCAGATTTGAAAAGGCCATCCAGCAGTCGAGCAGAGTGATCAACGAGTGAGTCCAGAACCTTTGAAATCAATGACTTTGCTTGTTGCCTCTCCTCATTTGAAGAATATTGTTCTGAAATCCTCCTGACTGAATCTTCTGTCTGTCTGAATTACAGGAAGATGCCGATTCGAAGAATCAACTCATTACCGGTAAGATGATTCGTCGAGTTTACAGTCCTGCATTAAATCCTGTCAAACATTCATTCAGATCATAAATAATCCGTCTGTCAGTCACGGTGAAACAAACCTCAGACGAGTTCACAGCGTCCGAGCGTCAGCTGACTGTCACGTCTTCTTCTCCCTCAGCTCCAGCTGCAGAGCTCCAGTCCGTCTCTGAAGGGACAGGAAGTGGATTCACACCGCTACGGGATATTCGGCCAACAACCGTCGCAGACGCTCGCCGCCTCCTCTCAGTGTGACAACAAGGAGAACATGCCGGAGGTCAGTGATGCGCGCACACACACACACACACACACACACACACACACACACACAGCTGGTTTGGTTCTGTAGAATCCTCAGTGAGCTGAACTGTTGCCGTGGTGATGGCATCGCATCATTTGCCTGAACCCTGTCCACTCTTTGCTCTTCATCGCGTCCTTCACGTAGAACAGACGGTTACCGTTGAGTTGCACGCCGTCCCTGTGAAATTAAGGTTACCTGGAGGTTTTTTGAAGGTTATTTTTAAGCATCAGTTTCGCTCTTTTCTCTTCAGGAGTGTTTCGAGTTCAAGAAACCGACCAAGCCGGCGTCGCGGTGTCGCGTGCGCTCCTTCAACAGCGGCCAGCTAAAGGACGCGTTCGCCCGCCGGCCCAGCTCGGCACCGGCGCTCATGGTACGTAAACCCAAAGACTCAGTGTCCGTCTTTAAAGTGTTGACCCGGTTCAGATAGAAGACGCTAACGCTCCTGGTCTCCTCACGCTGTGCAGCTCTCGTCGCCTCCTCCGATCCAGCAGCTTCACTTCCACGACTCCAGCCCGATGTTCCTGCGGCGCTCCTCGCTCACTTCTTCTCTAGACGACGAAGACGACGGTTTCTTGGAAGTTCTGGATGACAACATGGAGGTGAGGCCCTCTCTGTAACATCTGTAATGATTCTGACACTTAAAGATCAGCTTGATTTTTAGTTTCCGATGTCTGACATCACTTCCTGTCACCTACAGAACGACTCTGCGATGCCGATGGGGATGGTGAGCCTGCTGACCGCCCCGCTGGTGTCCGACAGCGCCGGAGAAGATTCTGTAAGTCTGAGACTAGAAGCTAAAATGTTTAATTAAGTTAACGAGTCGACAGAGAACAAAGTGTTAAAATGTTTTTTCTTCTTTAGCCTGTGATTCGCTGCCGGCCTCGGAGTCTGTTTCGTTCCCCTTCCATGCCCAGTCCGGTGTCCCGTCCGTCCGTGAAGCGACCCGACTGTCCCGGAGACGAAAACACGCCCGTCAGGGTGAAGAGGCGACGGAGCCTGGCGGGAACGCAGGTCACCACCCTGGAACAAAACCCAGAATCCCCGAGAACGGTGAGTCCGCACACACAGACGGTGATCACATGACTGATGGTTGATTCGAGTCAAAAGATCTCAGTTGTGAGTTCAGATAACAGTCCACAGGATGAACGGCTGACAGATGGTCAGGGGAGAAATGTCTCCAGCTTTACAGGCGATCTCAAATTACCCAATTTTCTCCTCGGCTGCCTCCTGAAGCTCTCCTCTCCTCTCCTCGCCTCCTTTCCTTCCAGAGCTACTCCCTGCTGCAGAGGTCCAAGTCCTTCTGCCAGACTCAGATTGAGAAGCTGTTGGACAGCGATGACGCGTCAAGCGAGCTCATAGGAGACTTCACCAAGGTGAGAAAGACGCCTGTTGGAGGAGTCTTCTTTAATGTGTTAATTCACTCTGCTAACATGTGTCCGTCTTCTCTCTCAGCCTTTCGTGCTGCCCACAGTGGACGGCAAACACCAAGACCTCAAGTACATTACCTCAGAGACGGTGAGTGGAGGCTCTTTGCTCCGTCTCGGCACCAAACGAGCGTTTAATATTCTGCTGCTTGACTAAATCAAAGTGTTGTGTGCTCGTCAGATGGTGGCAGCTGTGTCCGATCAGTTCAATCATCTAGTCGAGCGAGTCATCGTCATCGACTGCCGCTACCCCTACGAGTTTGAGGGAGGACACATCAAGGTGAGAGTGGACTCTGACATCCGGCACCACGTCCTCCAGGTCACGTCCTGTAACTTGATGAATGAACTGTTTGTCTTTTGTCACCTCAGGGAGCTCTGAACCTCCACCAGGAGGACCAGGTGGAGGACTTCCTCCTCAAAACGCCCATCATCCCGTCCTGCCCGGAGAAACGCGTCGTCATCATCTTCCACTGCGAGTTCTCGTCGGAGCGCGGCCCTCGGATGTGCCGCTTCGTCCGGGAGCGAGACCGCGCCATGAACGAGTATCCCAAACTCCACTACCCCGAGCTCTACATCCTCAAGGGCGGATACAAAGACTTCTTCCCTCATTTCCAGGTCGGTTTCTGCTCCTGCTCTTAGTGTTGTGGCTTCAAGCACCTCTAATGTTTGAATGAAACCCTTGATTGGCCCTTCAGTGGTCTGACCTCGCCTCTGTCTCTCTGTGCAGTCACAATGTGAACCTCAGTCCTACCGGCCGATGCACCACGAGGACTTCAAGGAGGACTTGAGGAAGTTTCGTGCCAAGAGTCGAACCTGGGCCGGCGAGCGCAGCAAGAGGGAAATGTACGGCCGCCTGAAGAAGCTGTGAGCGCGTCCTCGTCCTCTCAAACACACTGCCTGCCTCCCCCTCAACAGACTCCGAGCCCGAGGCCTCACCCCGCCAACAGAGTTTCATTTAACTATAGCAAAGTTAGTTATTTATGCAAATTTAAGAGGGAGCGACGTGAAATGATGAATGCTTGATGTAAAGAAGTCGCTGAGGTGCAGTGAACAGATTTTAGTTGATCTGAAGCAATGTGATCGTTTTTAAAACCACTTGGACCTTTTATTTTTATTTTTAATACATGTTGCTGCCAGACATCCAGCAGACCGCACACTGCCTCCAGCTTCAGTCCTCTCTGATTATTTAAGCACTTAATTTAAATACCTTGAAACGGTGTGGTGCTTCTCTTTTTGATACCTGTTTTATATTTTTCTTATGAGTTGTGTTCACCCCCAATAACACGTCGATTTGATTTGTTGTCGTCGCCTTTCTCTAGGCGTGCCGACATTTTAAAGACTAATGCAGAGCTTTTTTTTTTTTTTTCCTCCTCCTGCTGATCAGTTGCAGCACACGTTAAACTTTTAGTTCTCGGTCAGAAGATGGAGATGTAAGTTTTTCTCTGATGCTGCAGGTCAGCGCCTGTGAGAGGATCTCTGCTCTGAGACGTCTTCCTGCTCTGCACAGTTCATGTCAGCTTATGAGTGGGCTTGTTTGAGTATTGGAGGCTCACGGGGGAGCCGCTGAAATAAAGAGCTGATGTGTGTTCCAACGTGACGTGCAGTATCTTCATTTCACTGTCAGGATGCTTCTGTGCTGTGACTCGATCAGAATATTGAATGTTTTACCTGTCAGCCATGGCACCAAATGATTCTGTAGAGAAAACTTTTAATCATTTTAATAACTACAAAAAAGTTAATGGTCAACAACTTTGAAAACTGATTTATTGAGTAAAAAGGCCAAACGTTCCTTTGGGAACGTGATGAGCGTTTGTCACGATAACTTTAACTAAAAAAACAAACAAACCACATGACAACTGAACTAGAACCAGTCGTTTACACGTTAGTCCAGGTTCCAGATGTCGGTGCTAGCATGCGTGCAGGATCCAGTCAAAGCCGACGAAGCATGCGACGTCACTAAAAACATGCAGCTCCTGCCTAAGACGTGGAGCTGAATGACACCTGAGTGTTCAAACAAGCCATCTGTGACCTGTCAGTCAAAGCGTCCACGCTCTTAACCCTGCATAACTTTAAGCCTTAATATAATGTGAACAGGTGAGTTGTATATAAATTCACCCTCAGTACAGTTGTCATGAACGGGGAAATTAGCTACAGAGACCAAAACTGTTTTTTGTACCAGGCTGTAAACATGTTTATTTCTGCTGTGAAGTTGGACATTTGGACATGGGGACTTATGGAGACTGACTCAGGTTTTGAGTTGTTTCTCAGTCGTGCAGGTTCCCGCTCCGTCTGAACTCTGATTATAGCTCACGTGTCGTGTTCTTTGGTCTTTGCAGGCAGGTTTTCCTTCACACAAACACACACTTCCTGTTTTTTCAAATTCTCCCTCCCTGTCGGCCTCTGTGCTGCAGCACGTGCCCCCACACACATGCACACATTCCTGCATGCAGAGGGAGTGTCGGTCAGCGCCCGGCCTGCCTGACGTGCCCTGACAGGAGTTCAACAGTTGTGCTGCAGCACCATGTGCTGTGAACACGTGAGCGATCTGATGCAGAGTTAGAAAAACAGTGAAACTCCCTCCCTCCTGGCGCTTTGCCAAAGTTTGAAATCAGGCAGTTTCCCCGCGGCCGTGCGACTCTGGGAAAGAGGCCGGGCCTTTGTTTGCATTCCACTGACTGAGCTCTGAACACTTCTTCACAGTTTGGAGCTGACGTGACGCTCTGCTGGTCCGACTTCACTGAAGATACTTTAAGTCTTTCCTTTACATGTATTCATCAATGGCTCTGTTCCATTCATTTGTCTTAGCGAGGTCATTAATTGGCTGAGGTCTGAGGGGCCTCACACCTTCGTACATAATGCAACACTTCCAAGATGAGCTTTGTTTTGCACTTCAGCAGTTGGTTTTTAAAATGCAGATGAGTGCTTGGCAGACTTCCCTGAAAGAAAACCATGCCAGGTTTTTCAGCTCGGCAGAGAGCCGGGGAAACTTTCCCAAAGTGTGCGCTGGTTCTGTTTCAGTCCGAAGACTCAAATAAAAATGAAAGATCAACAATCACGTCTGTGTGTGAAATATGAAGCCACAGCAGAACTGAAAGACTGGAAACACAGACGTGATCATTAAATGCTGAGCTTCATGTTTAACAGACACATTATAGATATTATATGTGTATAAATATTCAGATAAACCAGTTTGAGCTGTGAGGAGTCGCAGGTTTAATACAGATCATCACACTGAGCCTTGTTCATCACCCACACCCTGCAGAGTTCATCTAAAAACTACTCCACCCTTCCTATCACCATCTCTCCTTTGTGAATCACCCCAGCCTGTCCCGTTCTGTTTTATACCCCAGCCCGGGGTCCTACAGGCGGCCACAGGGCCGATCAAAGGTGCCCTCACACACACACACACACACAGCTGCAGGCTCAGCCTGTTTGCTCTGACCTGTCGACACTGACGGTAAAGTGACAAACCGGCCTGTAAAACGAGGTCCTAACAACCTGGCGAGGGCGGTGCGAGGCGGCACCACCCTGTGGTTTCAAGGGGAAGGGTGGAGGCGAGCGGCCTTTCTGGTTGTTTTCAGGATCTCAGTGCAGATTTGAGATCTCGTGCACGTTTCTGCTGCGTCTGCAGGCTGAGCTGATTTCAACATTTCACTTGAACACTTTTATTTCCTCCTGCAGAGAACGCAGACGATGCAGCTTCATTTCCAGCTTCCTTGGTTTGAAAGCGGCGGCCCTCGCTGTCATTGGTCCGTGTGTGTGTGGCTGATACATCCTGTTGTTGTTCTTCAGCTGCTTTCTATGACTCACCGTTCAGAAACACTGAAACCTGCTCAGACTCTTCTTGTGGTATTCGACCCTCAAACGTCTGAACGTGTTCCTGACATGAACCTTCACATGAAACATCTGAAATCTGAAGTCCGGCTTCACTTTCACTCTGAGTGTCACTGTTAATCATTTACCTCTCGTTCATCCACTCTGACCTCAGAGTGACACAGCGTGGGTGAAATACATGTAACCAGGTTTGTCCTGGTCTAAAACTCAAGCCTAAAGTTAATCCTGCCTGAAAAGAACTCTGTTACTCTGTCGGTCTTCAGCCTCAGTGCTCTGCAGTGTTGCTCCTCTGAACTCTCTCAGGCTGTCCTGAAGGTTTCATCAGAAAATAAAGATCGAGGAGGCGTCACGTCCTCAGCTCCTGCCACACTGGAGGAGGTGGAGGAGGTGGAGGAGGTGGATGAGGAGGTCTACGGGACAAACAAAGCTGGGTGAATGTTTTCTTTCTTTTCCCTCCACTACTTCTAACACACACACACACACACACACACACACACACACACACACACACACACACACACACACACTCTCTGAGTAGAGAAGCGTGACCAGCAGCAGCTGTTGGATTAACAGCTGCCTCTGTTTGTCTGCTGAGCCCTCCACACACACTGAACACTGAACACACACTGAACACTGAACACACACTGAACACTGAACACACACCGAACACTGAACACACACTGAACACTGAACACACACTGAACACACACTGAGCACACACCACACACACACACTGAACACACACTGAACACTGAACACAAACAGAACACACACTGAACACACACAGAACACACACTGAACACACACTGAACACACACTGAACACTGAACACACACTGAACACACACTGAACACAGAACACACTGATTTAAACTCTGCTCTCTGCTGCCTCCTGCAGTCCACCACACGTCTACACTGAGTCTGATCACTTTAAGGGTCTGATCGATTATCAGCTCATCAAACGGCCTCAGATACATTTTTTATTTCTCCTATAAAATAAATTAAATATATTTTAGATACAAAATTAAAAAGTCTGAAGAATATTTTATACTTTTATAAAAATAATCAATAATCAAAACCGAGTTGATCTCCACTCTCACTGACGTCAAATCAACACTATATCTAATCTAATCAATCTAATCTAATCAATATAATATAATATAATATAATACAATATAATATAATATAATATAATATAAGTTGAGTCAGTTCAGATGGGTGGTCTTCTTGAAGCCTGCTCTCACCAACCTTCTCCTACAATTAATTTCTGATGATAAACACAAACAGTTGTTGTTGGTTATTATTTGTGGTCTTAAATATCCTTCAATAAACTGCTGACTCTTCTGCTGACTCTCCGCTCGTTTCTTCTTTCTGCATGTTGCAGCTCTCCCACAGCCTGGTTACTATGTAATATTAAGTTAAAGATCAGGAGTGTGTCATTATATAATTTAATATTTAAACATCATTAATATAATAACAGCTTACAGCCTGGTTAATATGTAATAATAATTTAAACAAATAATTATATAATTAATTATTATTAAACAGTGGTTCAGAGTCTGGTTAATATATATATTAATTTAAACATTATTAATTAATTATTATTAAAACAGTGTCAGAGCCTGGTTAATATATAATTTAATTTAAACATTATTTATTAATTATTATTAAACAGTGTCAGAGCCTGGTTAATAGTAATTAATTTAAACATTATAATTATATAATTAATTATATTAAACAGTGTCAGAGCGCCACCTCGTGGTTGCAGTGGCGCGAGATGAGCGCGGTCAGCTGACCAACGCGGAAAGTAAATAATCACACACGGTGCAGACCGTGGAGGAGAAGGGAGAGCCCTGTTTCGCTCCGTTTTGTTTGTCTCCTGCCATTTTTCCCCCCCGCTCTGCTTTTTCTCCTTCGCTCTCACTAGCTCCCCCTTTTTTGTGTAACTTCATTGCCCTCTGTGATTTTTACCATTGCTGTCCTTCTTTTTTTCTCTCTTTTTTCTGCCCCGCTCCCTTCTTCCCCCCCGCCCCCCCCTTCTTTTTCCTCTTTTTTTCGTTGACTTCCTTCCCTGTGCTTCCCGCACATGGTTCCCCGATTCCCTCCTCCTTCTTCTTGTTTCTGTTTCTCTCCTACACCCTTGACACTCACCCTTGTTTCCCCGCCCCCCC